>NW_028243077.1:0-2000 GCF_964263255.1 Lissotriton vulgaris | reverse complement strand
ATGTGACAGAATGAGGATGGGCAAAGCACAGAGTTTATCACCAAAAATTCACAAGGAATGGAGTGACCATTTTATTAACCTGCTTTCGCTTTCTCTGGAGCTTTAGTGTTCTGCCTCTTGAGTATTTCCAATTATGCGCAAAGTTGTCACCTGTGCAATGCAAAGTGGTTATTTCCTCATTTGAGTAGCTCCATTCAAGGAGGAAATGCCATGGCGCCCACTTCAGGAGGGAAAATGGAAATTCCTATGAACCCCATAACCTGGGGGGAGCGGTCTCAGGCTCCAGGTTACGCTTCGAAAAAACATTGTGCGCTCTTGCAGAACCTCACTGTCATTGCCTCAGCATATGGGACCGGCAAACGCGCCCTTGAGGGTGGCTATGAAAGCCCCAGTCAAAGAGTCAGGACCATTGGTAGAGGTCTCGTTATGAGGACAGGATCCATGCCTGGTTTTAAGGGTATCCACATAGGATAAATATGCAGGCAACACATGTAAACTGAACTTATTAACATACTGTTTAGCACAAATCTGGTAGGGATTCCAACCCCCTGGGATTGACCAGCCCTGATGTTTGGCTTTACTCCACATTCGCAAAGCACATATTTCTCTTCTTCCCAGGATAGCTCCTCCAAGTCATTGGATTTGGGCTTTCCCATTGTAGGAATACCTAGCGATATCAATCAAAAATAAAATCAAAAACCTCCAAAAATGTATGTGGTTGAGTATGGTCTGCACTCACTAGTAGTATACACTATGTTTACTGTATGCGATCACAAATTCAAGTCCAGATCCTCACCGCTGACCACCAATGTTAGAAATGGGGGTCTCTAGTTGGCAATGGCTGGCCACTGTCAAAGTATGGACCCTTCTTCCTAAGTCAGAGTATGGGGCCTACAACCTTTGATAACCCCTGCTCAACCCTGTAGTAACGTAGAACGAGCAGCTAGGCTTATCTCAGAGGCAGTTTGTAAAGCATTTATTATCATACACAGTAACACAGTGAGGAACACCACAGAGGGACACCACACAAGTAGGTATGAAAATAAGTATATTTATATATAGACTTAACACAAGACCAATAACGTTAAAAAGCCACAATACTGTAAAATAGGATTAGTCTTGAAAGGCTGTAAAATAGTTCAAAGTGTGCAAATAGGAGTTCAGTTCAAGGCAGTGGTCTCTGCGACCCTTTTACTTACAAAGTACCTGGATTTCAAGGCAAAACCAACAAAATGTCGCAACGGACTTTTAGTGATGATTTACCTCACGCGAGGCAGGCGATGCGTTGTATACTTGCTGCAAGGGAGGATGATGCGCCGGTCTGCGGGTCAGTGAGGGACAAAGCGACAAACTATCTTCACGCTAGGTCAGCGGTGCTTTGAATCCTTTACACAAGGGGGGGGGATGATGCGCTGAGCCTGTTGCATGCACAATACCGTTGAAATGAAAGAAAATGGCGCTCCGCGAGGGAACGATGATCTTAATGTGATGATCCGGGCTTAGCGAGCACTCGGCGGCCCGCAAACGTGCAATGCGATGTTCTTTGAGAATTACGAGCACTTTGGGGCCCACAAGCATGCGATTCGATGATTCTGGGTTTGCGAACACTCGCCGGCAGCAGCTCAGCGATCTTTCTGATGCTCTTCAGCTGCGGCGGCTTGCAATCGGGCGTCAGCGACGATTTCATCACTCTCCTCTCTGAAGTAGAACTAGAGGCCCTGGAACTCACAGGGACCTTACCTTCAGACAGAAATCCTCACAGGGAGGAATCAGGAGGCTGGTGTGGGAGTCAGATGTGCCTGTGCCTCCAGCAGGAGCCCGCTATCTCCTAGCCCTTGGGTTATTGCTGTAGCAAAATAAAAGTTCTCTCAAAAGTCCTCTTCCCTCTTTGACGTTTATGACCAGAGAACACCACCTGGTTCGGGGTGTCATGGATGAGGGCATCGCTATTCCTCGCTCCTCTGATTGAACACCGTTTCATCATTATACTGGGTGTTTTT